>NC_056751.1:316775113-316789686 GCF_019279795.1 Protopterus annectens
GAGGACACAAAATGATTGTTACAGAGTTGGAAACTGGAGGATTGGAGACACCAGTGCTGGTACATTTGAAGAACCAGACACAGCCAAAGGAAGAAGAGGAAGAACAATATAGTTACATAGTGAAGAAGAAGAAACGAAGAGGTTGGAAACGGAAGCATTCTCAGCTCGTGGAGTAGCCAGTTTTAATGTTTTACCTCTGCAATAGTGTTTGTGTTACAAGAAAGAAGATGTTATACAGATGCAGCATGAAAACGAAGACTGGAAGAAGGAACTGAAAATGAATAAAGATTTGCAGTGTCTCAAAAGGCACCAAAAATATGTCCAGTGATAAGAATAAAAAGTAAAACCACTGACAGTTTGAAAAGATATGGCATTGCAGATACACTGCCAGTAGGGCTTGATATTAAAGATATAAGAGCATTACTTCATTTGGGAACTCTGTGAAAGCTTTAATTTGCTGGAAAAAACTATGACTAAGACTGAAAAAAAAGAAATACATAAGCACCATGGAAAGACAGTTTATTTCTGACCTTGGGACTACAACTAAAAGAAGAAAATAAATATGCAATTTAGGACTTCAGATATGGATGAGCAACAATTAGAACTGTTATTTTCACTATATAGTAAAGTATATGAACAACTAAAAAATATGCAATCAAAGTAATGTATGGACTGATGGTTGGGAAGTGTGGGTAATAATGGATGTTAAGGACAGGAACATTCAACACATTTCAAATACAATAATTGCAAATGATAAAAGAGGATTTGTTAGTTACTGGGGCCAACATAAAGTATCTTATTTCTGTGGGGATGAAATTCATTTAGTACAAGACTGTAACAAATGAAGGTGTGGTCAATGAAGGGAGACGGGACATACAGCAAAAAATTGTAAGCCTGTCTGAAGAAAATAAAAAGAATTTGGATACTTCTGCTCTGACTATAGCATATTAGAAAAGGAAATAGTAAATGGAGAAGAAAGACAAACAGTAGAAATTATTACTACAGACGATGTTGAAAGAGACTGTAGTATAAAGGAAGGGGATACTAAAGAAAGTTAAATAATGAAGAGGTAGTTATAGAAGAAATAAAAAGTGAGGTTATTAATGTACAAGAAGAGAACAGATGTGCAATTTTAGAAAGTAAAGAGGAAGAAGAGAGAGAAATAGTGACACAATGAGACTGAAAAATCAACGGTTGGGTGACATAGGAGAAGGATAAGATCTGGAGGTAAAACATCTACACAAAAAGAAAATGATGATACAGGAATTTTAGGATTACATGTGAATAGCATTAGAAACAATTTAAGAGGTTTGTTGGTGGTAGAATAGTGTAAACAAATAAAAATGGATTGTTTTAGCTTGCTAAAAGGGTGGCCATGGTGGTACAGTGGTTAGCGTTGTTGCCTCACAGCCCGAGGCTCTCCGGTTCAATTCTAGGTTGGGGTGCCTTCTGTGCGGAGACTGCATGTTCTCCCTGTTGTCACGTGGGTTTCCTCCGGGTGCTCCAGTTTCCTCCTACATTCCAAAGACATGCAGAAGGTGGACTGGACACACTAAATTGACCGTAGGTGTGTGTGTGTGTGTGTGTGTGTGTGTGTGTGTGTGTGTGTGTGTGTGTGACTGGTGTGAATGAATTACAGTGGCAGGACTAGCCACCCGGCGGTGTAAACCTTGGCTCAAGATAACTGTCACTGCTGAAGTGATGACACCCCGCTCCCATGTGCAAAACAGGAAAAGGGGTTGAGGATGGATACATGTTTTAGCATGCTACATGCAAGTTGTAACAAAGAAGAAAAAAAAAAGAATGCAGGCAATATGGGGAGACAAACTTTGATCATAATGGAATGAGATATGTTTTGGAACAGAAATCCTTATAAAAATGAAAAAAATAGGAATTCAAGATGTAATGATAGTAGTATCAGGAAGGGTAATGAAGTATGATATGAGAATAAGACAAAAGTGTATAGGATTAATAATTACTTGTACATACATTAATGATGGAGAACAGTTGTTTTAAGAAATAAATCAAAAATTGTGTTAATAAATATGTCACTAGTGATCACAGGAGATTTTAACTACGACCTGAGGAAAGAAAAAGGAAAATGACACAGGACATTACGATGTTAAGAGAATTAAGTGGGAAAGAATACAGAATGGAGATGTAAAAGGGAGATTTTCAGACTGAAAGTGATTATGTAGTTTATACTCTAAAGACATGAAAGAAATAACACAGGGATTACAGGTGGCAGAATTTCCAGATCATAGAGAAGGACAAGGGTTAAGGAGATTAACTGCCGAGTTTAAAAGGAGGGAAGAAAGAGAAGACAGAAACAAAGGTGTAATTATTAGGATGTATAATGGAAAGATCAGATGGCAAGCAGACCATTTTATAAACACTGGACACAGAGGTATGTACTGTGTAAGCAGAAGTATAAAACATTTTAAAAAGTGGAAAGAAAAACAAAAAAGGAAATAATATTTGGCTTTGGGTGGAATGGTTAGATAAATCTGATCTTACGTCCTACCAATACACTCCAACTGTTAAAATAGTAAAAGAAGTCAGTGGGTAGATTAACAGGAAAGATGAGTCTTACAGAAAGGCTCCAGTGGTAACAACATGTCCTGAAGTTACAATTGGAGAGATGTTATCAATGCCACAGAGACAAAAATGGCAATTTAGCCTTAGAAATAAAGACATATTTTCAGAGCTGTCTGGTAAAACCAATTTAATACAACACAATAAGAAAACCTTGCCTAGTGATAAAGTAAACCTAAAACCATAACAAATACCAGACATGGCATCAAGTAGTGAGGGAAGAGGTACAGCAAAATGCTTAAACTTGGGGTCCCAAAGAAAATGTAAAAAGACCCACTGTACTGGTCCCCAACCCTGATGGCTCTATAAAATTTTGCAACAGAAAATTACATAATACATCTTAAGTTTGATTCATATCCCAGGCTCAGAGTGGACAAACTAATTGAAAAACTGAGCAGTGCTAGGTATCTGCCAACTTTTACTCTAAGCAAGGAAACTGGCAAATTCCCTGAGCACCAGAAGCTACAGAAAAATTACTTTTTCCACACCAGATGGACTTTTTCATTCTAGCATCTTGCCCACCCTTCCGTCTCCATGGAGCATCTGCAACAATCCAGAGAATGATGGACAAAATGTTAAAACCCCATACCAGGTAAAGGGCAGCCTACCTGGATTAGGTGGTGGCATTTTCTGAGAAATGGGAAAACAGTCTCCAAATGTTCAAGCCATCATGGATTCTCTACCATCAAGACGGGCTTACTGGTAACCCAGCCACGTGCAAGCTAGGCATAACAGCTCCTATTCAAAACTGGCCAAGAAATAGTAAGACTACAGACTGATAAGACTGAGGCAATAAAAACTGTCCACACCAGCCACTAAAAATAAAGGCTTTCTTTGGCCTGACAACCTATCAGAAATGTTTTCTGAATTTTGCTTACAATGCATGCACCTTGACTGGCCTGACTAAAAGGTAAGGCTCCCTTGAGAATTAACTAGACAGATAAAGCAGAACAAGCCTTTAGACCATTAAAGGCAATGTTGTTAGTTGCTCACAACTTCTCCAAACAATTTCTGGCCCACAGTAAGGCAAAAGTAATGCAATCCAAAGTAACTTAGCTACTCCTCAATATAATCAAAATGTTCAGTTGCATTTCTATGCTTAATCTGCTTCCTACTTTATATTATATAGTAATATATATATATATATATATATATATATATATATATATATATATATATATATATGGATCTCGTACTATTGAACGAAAGTTCAATAGTCTGAATCCACATCTGTTAACCGAAAAAGTGCTTTTGCTAAAGTCCCTAAAATAAACAAAACAAAAATAAATAAATAAAAAACAAAAAACACACAACTAACATTTACGCAGAGGGGAAAGCCCCCCTGCACCCCCCATGTGGGGGGCTGCGCCCCCTCACCCCCCCACCTTTACATTCTCACTCCAAGATTGCACTACAGTGGGGAAAAGGAAATATTCCCTTATCCCCATGTACTCCGATCTCGGCAACAGCCATATACATACAAACACACACACACACATATATATATATATATATATATATATATATATATATATATATATATATATATATATATATATATATATATATAGTACAAAATATTAACAAAATTAAGTAGAAACCTCTTTACAGTTGTAAGATGATGATATTATCCACCACCAACTCCCAGACTGTCACCTTCGATCTTCTAACAAAAATCTACTTGACCTCTAAAAGCCTTAAAAAACTGCAGAAAAGTCTGTACTCACACTGTGTAGCAAATGTCTAAAATATGATCCCTGCACCAATCAGGGCAATATACATTCATTTATTTACGCTGCATCTAAAAAAAAAAAAAACCTTGGTTACTCCTGGCTTTGCACGTGCTACTTTCCTGGGTAAAATGTTAGATCCTTCTCTGACACCTATACACGTCCTATCTCCCCTTTTCCTTGTTTTTATTTCTTTTACTCTTATTTCCCTTACTAAGTCTTGCTTTTACTCTCTGTTTATCCTGTCTCTTATATCTACTCTACTTACCGCATCTAATAAGTACTTATTTCTCATTCTCCCCTCCATTCCTCTCCTTTTTCTTATCCACTAGTTGAATTTTCTACTCTATTTGCTTAATGAATGAATAATAAATTCTCACACTTCACATTTCAGTGCAACATGATACTGTATTTATCTTGTCTTAATGATGGCATATCTGTATTATTCTACTTGTGTGTACTAATATTTGTATTGATCTATTTAAAGTATATTGTAATATGATGTATATGTGTATGTATTTTGTGTTTTTTTTTTTTGTGGAGCTTTTCTCAATGGGCCTCTGCTGAAAATGGCAAAATTATCCAGTCAGACTTTTCTGGTAAACAAATGCATTCTTCTTGTTTCTTTGCACTGTTGATTTTGTAACTTTTGTACCCAGGTCATGACTGAAAATAGTTTTTGGATCACCTCACCTACGTGGTTATCAAATAGTAAAATAAAAATAAAAACAAAAAAAGGTTACAGGGGGACTGAACATCCCATTTGCTGGGGGGGAATGTTCAATGTCTAGGACATGAGGTATGCAAGTATATAGTGAAACAACATCCAAGGTGAACATAATATGTCTATTATGATCAAACACCACTCTCTCACTGAACTCTCTCACACTTTCCAAAAAATTCCAAGAATCCTTCAGAAACCTCATGACCTAGGCATTGAACAAGTTAGAGCTTATCTAAACCAATATACCAACTTTGACAATACTTGTATCAATTTCCATTGCAATTTGCTGGAAATTATTTTGCACAATCGTAATTTTTTATTTAATAACAAGTATTATAAACAGGTCCAAGGCATAGCCATGGATTCCCCTGTAGCTCCCTCATTTGCCAATATAGTTATGGGATGGGGGGAGCACGAGGTCCTAGAGACTTTCAGCAAGACTTTTTGAATATTATATTACAAAAGGTTTATTGATGACTTGGTTTTCATCATAGAGGGAGAATTCAAAGAAGTTGAATAATTTATTGGATTATTAAATTCTCGTTCGTCTTTTTTGAAGTTTACACCCGGTGATATTGGCACATCTATTAACTACTTAGATGTTCAGTTAAAATGGAATGGTATTTTGGACAAATTTGTTAGTAACATTCATAGAAAAAGAACTTTCATGACTAGTTATTTACATTATTCTAGCCAACGTCCTAAATATATAAAAAAATAACATTCCTAAGGGGCAATTCATCAGAGCCAGCAGAATGACCAGTGAGGATCATTCTCTGGCCGATCAATTTAATTACATCAAAGAGCTCTATATGGATAGAGGCTATGATGAAAAATTACTAAATGAGCACATCCAGTATGTATGGGACAGAAGAGAAGTCTGGCATCCGCCCATTTTGAAAAAAAGCTGTTGAATTAGTTCCCAGTGTAAATAACACAGCATTTTTGAACAGTAGACATTTGAGTTTTGGTATGCCTATGACAACAGATGGGAACACCATCAAGAATGTGATTCAAAGAAATTGGAAAATTGCAGAAGGTAACTATGATCTGTTGAAGAGTGTGAGTCCCAAACCCAGTTTTGTATACAGAAATGATTGTAATTTAAAAGTTTTGTTATAGAAGGGTAGGAATTCATTTTCTGTTGACATAAATTCCTCCAGCAAAGCATATGGTATGCACAAGTGTTATGGGTGCAATATGTATAGATACATCTTAGAAGGACCATACATAGAACTACCACACATTGCATATACCATTCCAGTTACTGGATATTTTTCTTGCAAAAGTCAAGGAGTGGTTTACATCACAGTTTATAATAAGCGCCAAAAGTTTTATGTTGGCCTGACCACTAGATTTCTGTATATCAGAATTAGAGAACATATGAATAGTATCAAGAGAAAAAATAGCAGAAATGCTCTTTATAGGCATAGTATTGAATGTAGTGGTTTTAAAAAATTCTTATTTTCAGTTTTGGAACAAGGTAAACTGAGTTTGAGAGGGGGAAGTTTCAAACATTATTTGGAACAAAGGGAAACAAAATGGCAAATAAAGTTAAGGGCTGACATATTCCCAGGATTAAATGATGCAATTAATATCAAATGCTTTCTAAAGGATCATAGGGTATATGCTAAAAAAGCCATTAAATAAATATTCAAGTATATATTTTAAATGTGTTTTATTTTAAATGTGTTTTTTTGTTTAAGCATACTTAATTGATTCATTGGTTAATTAACAATGGATGATGTACTTGTGTTTAATTGATGCACTAGGTATTTATATGAGGTCTCAGATTTTATGGTTTTTGTAATTCTGATGAAGTCTTGTTGCCGAAAGCGGTGATTAAAGAAGGTTTATGCTAAAGTTTATGCTTTTCTTCTTGTGCTTTTCAGTGTGGCAGTGGTTGTTTTTCTTTTTTATAAACTTTGCTGAGATGCCAGATTTTTTTTGTGATTCAACACACTTGGATGAATTTTTGTTCTCCTGTGTAAATAAACCTCTTAAAACTGAAAATTGCCTACAGACAGACTATTCCTTTTCATACTGCAAGATGCTACGATACATACATATATATATATATATATATATATATATACACACACACACACACACACACACACACACACACACACATACACACAAACATACAAAAGCTCGCTCACACACACGCGTACACACACACGCACACACACTATATGTGAGTTGCTTCCTGTAGTCTAGGGTACATGGTTTGATACCATTACTCTCCATTTGCCTGCTTAACAAGATACTGCTACTGGGTCAACACTGAAAAGGGACAGTTTGCCCAGTGGGCTTACCCAGTTAACAAACACACAAAAACAAGATTTTAAAGATACCAACAAAAAATAATTGACTTCAACAATTGGCTTGCTTTTTGTGGTCTTTCCAAGGGTCTAGTATCTGTCTGCCTGGGATGACATGGTTGACAGGCCTCGATGCTTTGCCAGAGATGGCCTCTACTTGTCATCCCTGGGGTTCCGGATACTGACCAAGGCTCTTGCCTCCCCAATTGTGCCTTTTTTAGGCTATGTCCTAAAGACAAATCTTCCAACATAAAAGACAAGTCAAAAAGCAAACTGAAGGTCATGCTGCTTAATGCTAGTAGCCTTAACCTGAAAATGCATTCACTGGAAGCTCTCCTCACACTGGAACATGCCGATGTCTGTGCGGTCATGGAAACTTGGTTCAGGGCTGAGGAGAGCACCCCTGCCTTACCAGGCTATACCTCATTCCACACTTCCCAACCCCAAAACGAGGTCAAAAGGACTAAGGGTGGTGGAGTCTCTATCCTCATTAAGGACAGGCACACCTCCAGAATGGTTTTCCAGCATGACACACTGGAATTACTCCAGGTGCAACTGATAGTTGGCAAGACACCCATCCAAGTTATAGCCAGCTATAGACCCCCCTCCAAGACTCAGGACACCCACTCCTCCTATCTGGACCTACTTGACTTCATCAAGGTATTTCCTAACACCCTGATCCTTGGTAACTTCAACTACCCCACCATAGACTGGGTGAACTACTCCTGCACTAATGCACTCACCCAACAATTCCTTGACTTGATCACTTCTAATGCACTAGACCAGCTCATCTCATCCCCCACAAGGGGAGATAACATTCTGGATTTGGTTATCACAAACATGGGTGACTGCTGCACCACTCCTACAGTATGTTCTTCCCTAGTGAGATCAGATCATTGGTCTGCCTCATTCAAAGTTTCTATCCCATCCAACCCGCCCCCCAGCAGTAACCAGACTAAAAAACTTCTCAAAAGCTGACTACAACCTCCTAAGGTTGTATCAGTAGCTTCACCCCCCTCTCCCCCAGAGGATGCAGACAACTATGCTGAACAGTACGCCAATGCAGTATGCAAGCACCTGTACAACTGCATGGAATCAGCCATAACCAAAAGAACTAAAACCTGCTCCTCAAGGAAACACAAACCTGTCTGGTGGACATCCTCTATCAACAAGCTTTACAACAAAAGGAAGAAACTGTTGTCAAAGGGTAAAAAGGAACAAATTCCAAATTGGAAACACTCCCTCCTCAGCCTTAACAAGCAAATTAGATCACTAGTAAAAACCTCTAAAGCCAATTATGAATTGAAACTAGCCTCCGAAACAAACAGAAACCACAAAACTTTCTTCAGTTACGTCAGGAACCTCCATGGCAAAGCCCAGGTTTGTTCCGAATTAATACTTAATGGTACTACTTACACTGATCCTGTTGACTTAGCCAACCTGCTAGCTGATAGGGATGATGAATGGGCCTTTGGGGGGATGAAGTTTGCATTGAACCTGATACTTGTCCCACACCTCACATCTCCGTAGATCAAGTGTTAAAGGCCTTATCCAAGGCAAAGAACACAGCTTCCATATGACCTGATAATATCCCAGGCTGTATTCTGCACCATCTCCAGCAAGAACTAGCTTCACCATTAAGCACTCTATTCAATGACAGCCTAATTACAGGCTTCATTCCAGCAGAGTGGAGAACTGCCATTGTCATCCCTTTGCACAAAGGTGGTGCCACTACTGACCCGGGAAACTATCACCCCATTAGCTTGACAAAGCTGATCTGCAAAACCATGAAGCATATTTTCATAGATCTCATAAACAAGGACAGAGGCAATCTCCAAGCACCTGACCCCACGCAATTCAGATTTTTCAGCAGCAGATCTTGCCTATTGAACCAGGGACCTAAACCTTGTCACGACAATAAACAGAATATGCTGAAGGGATTGATTTCTGTCCCAGAGACTTCCCATAGTCTGGAACAAACTGCCCATTCATGTCAAGCAAATATCCTCGTTGGCCCTTTTTAAGAAAAATCTTGACGACTGGATGGAAAATAGAAAATTCACCTCGGGATCACTTCTGCGGCACTACTTGACATGGGCACAGGAAAATAATTTTCTTGGATGGCGAAAGCCAGGGAACCTTTCTGACTAGGCTTATATAGGCCCCAGGGTTGATAGCCTAGTATAGCCTAGTACCTACCTATGAACCAGGTTGACTTCTTTGAGACGGTCATCAAGGCCCTGGATGAGGGAAAGTCAGTACATACAGCTTACCTTGACTTGGCCAAGGCCTTTGACACATTCCCCACTCAAAAAGCTAACACAACTTGGCATAAATCCCTATCTTGTCAGATGGGTGGCCAGCTGGCTCACTGATAGCACCTACAAGGTCAAAAGAGGCTTCACCACCTCCGACAGCAAACCTGTCGCTAGTGGTGTTCCCCAGGATCTGTCTTGGGACCCCTACTGTTTGGCATCTACTTCTCAGAGGTCCAGGCAAAGACAAAGGGCCTGTGACTGACCAAGTCTGCAGATGACTAAGTTGGGTGCTGTTACTGACTCCACAAACGATGTTAACATACTGCAAGTGGGTCTCACAGCAACAAATGACTGGTGCCAAAGTCTTGGCCTTAAGTTAAACGTAAAAAAATGTATTATCATACCATTATGCGAAAACACAGCCCCTAATGATTACCACATCAACGGCAACCCCCTAAGCACACAACCTGTGGTGAGAGACCTGGGTACTCAGGTTGACAACAATCTCACATTTGACCATCATATGGTGGCAGTGGTCAGAAAAGCCTTTCACCTGGTTCATTTCATAAATAAAGGGACTGCATCCAGAAAAAGGAGGTTATTACCTCTCTGTACTCCTTCCTTATTAGGCCTATAATTGAGTAAAATGCCCCGTTTGGTATGTACTTCTCCAAATAATGGCACCAATTGGAAAAGCCACAGAAATACATAAGGAGAATCCATGGCCTCCAACACCTATCCTATGTGGACAGGCTCAAATCACTATCACTCTACTCGGTATTGTGCAGATTGCTCATAGGTGATCTGTGTCTCGCCTATAAGGTAATATCGGACCCTGCCCTATTAGAGATGCTCCATATCCGTAAGTCTAACTCCTCACGGATTACCTGCTCGACAGACCTAAATTTAATATGCGACATCAACAAAACCTGCTGGAGAGACAGGTTTGTCTCCCTGAGGCTGCCCCGTCTCTGGAAGAGACCTCCCATACATGTCAGTGTACCTCACTGACCCTCTTCAAGCACAACCTTGATGAGTGGATGGGAAACCACAAATTTGTCCCAGTGGTTCCACCTTGTCCCTCATTGACAGGGGCAACAGGTCCTGACCGAGGTTTCTTTTTAGGGATAAACTCTTGGCTAGGCTTGTAAGGGCCTCAGGGCCATTAGCCTAGTAACCTCCTATGATCCTATGACCGGATCAGAAACCATTCCCAGCAGCAAAGAACATACACATTAAAATTAATCAAAAAGGGCACAATTTTTAAATGTCTTAATCAGAAAAAAAACCTCCAAAAGATGGAATTTTTACGTATCATTCTGTCATTTTCTGGACTAACCACTTAATCCGGGTCAGAATCTTGGGGAAAAGCAGAGCCTATCCCAGCAATCAGTGGGTCCATGGCTGAGAAACTACTCCTGAAAGAGGTGCAAGCCCAAAACAATACACACACACACACACACACACACACACACACACACACACACACACACACACACACAAAATCTCTTTCCTTGACCCTCCAGTCTCCTGTGAGAAAATGAAACAGAGAAATATTCACAGCCATACACTCTAACCCTCCCACCCTATAAGAAATAAGCAGGCTCAGCAAACTACATTCTCCTCCAGTCACCAGTTAGCTCTGCCAGCACCAGGACTGCTAAGTGATCCCAGATCATCTTTTACCTCTCCTGATCTGCTTAATCAGCCTGCCCATTCTTGCTGAAGGTGACAGCACTACAGCCTTTACATTTCTACTTAGATGGAGTATCAAATGACATAAGTGGCCATTACTCGAGTCAGGGAATTATGGAGTTTCCTCTTAAACCCTAGCTGTTCAAATGGTTTATTACCACAATGTCCCAAAATGCTGATATGCAACGGCTGTCTGCTGTGGGGACGTCTCCCACTTCTGTGACAAACAGTCCTAAAATTAGCCCTGCCCCCTGAAAAGCAAACACTTCTGGTGTCTCCAGCCTCCTCTGGGGATTCCACCTGACGTTTGCACTCCAGACATGCACTCCCCAGTCTTTTTCCTCATCGTTTACCTCTCCCAGGCAGCTTCTCCAGTGCCCAGTCTAGGTCATAGTTAGGGTCTTATACCTCTATCCCAACACATCTGGAGTACTTACTTACATTTTCTGATTTTCTGTTGGGTGCCAGGTAGAAAAGCTCCAAGGAAAATGTAATACAAATAATAAATGTAGAAGACGGTTCACCATATGTTACATAAAAGACAACAAATAAAAACCTTGTAGATTCAATAGCTTTCAGGCACGAGAGTATTAAATGACTGTAAATAAAAATGTAATCAAACACAAAATGCAATAGTAAAACAGTAACAAAATATACAAAATGTGAAAATGTTTTAGTGTTGAAGGGACCACGGATACGTTCTATCCAAAGGAAAATAACAAAAGAGACAACTGACTAGAAACATTCAAATTCCCAATAATCTCCAATATGTAGTCTGAGTAATACTTAACTTGTCTGTTAGTTTGTGCATAGCTGTTTCTTTTACCAAGGGTTACGGTTCGATTCATTCAACTTACATTTGTCCATTGTGTGACTCTGGGCTAATCACATAAAACATACAGTGCTTCTAGGTCACCCCAGACAGTGGACACTTGTGTTTAATGAACTTATCTGGTTAATAAATACATAATGTTGCAGTGCATGGAACACTATGGTTATGCTCCAATAACTGTTATATGACATCCTAGTTCAACACTACAATAGTGTAAGATCCAACCTTAAAAATGTTTAGAAGGGTGCACAACAACTGTTAAGCACACACTACATACCACTAAGATCGCATCTGGCACTAAACGTTGACAGCGCCAATCAGTATTATAAACATCAGCAGCAGAAAATGAAACTGCTTTGTTTCAGCTCCCATTTCTTTCTGCTGTCTTTTTGAGTCAAACTGCTTCCCTTACATAGGGAATATGCAAGGACGTCAACCACTTCCCCAGTGTTTTAAAGCATCGCTTTTCTGTTGTTGTTGTTTAAATGTTACTTTTGTGCAACTAGTAGTACATGGAAGATAAATCTCCATGCACTACCAAGAATTATGATTGGATCTGCGATTGTAACCCTTTATGTGTTCAAGACATGAATGCCAAGATTCACCTCTCAAGCTGCTCTCTCAAAGTGAATTTCTTGGTATTCACATCTCGAACACATAACAAATGTTACAAACAGAGATCCAATCATAATCCTCTATATTTATGCAGTTTGCTAATAATGAATTCAGAGAGAACAGTCTTAGGTGGTTCTTCGCTGACAGCTCCACTGCGAATGGTAGCAGCTTTCAGAATTTGTTTTGAAGGAATGTTTGTTTGGGATCATTCTAAAACTGAAATATTTTTTTAATTACCACTTTCATGATTTCTTTAGTTTTATTTCATGTTCTATGAACTCATGAACCACATTATCCAGTTCAGGGTCATAGAGGAGAGGGAGAAATCTCAGCATTCCATGGACACAAGGCAAAGAAACTAATACTGGGAAAGATAACAGTTTTATAACATTGTATATGCAAAAATATGGCCAAATTTGGAAAACTGCCAATTTCCTGAACAAATTATGCTGAATGAAGTTAATATTAATACAAATGGTAATGTTGACCAAACAGCTATGATTTCAGGAGTGGTCAGAGTTATCACCAAATAAATATGTGCAAATACTCTAAATGCTTACATATTTTCTAAAAAGGACCAGTCACAATGACAAGTTTAAATATATTTAATAATAAATAATAAAAGAATAAAGGAAATTCTAAATATATATTTATAGTAAACCACAGAGCTCAAATCACAGGAAATATTGAAAATAATATTGATGGTCAGACTCATACAAATAAAGAAAAACTATCTCTAAGCTAAGCTTCGCTATATTCCTGACGGAATCTATGAGAATTACTATTACCTAATAACTTAGTTGATAGAGCAAGGCACAATGAAATACGTGAGCAGTTTTTTTAGTCAGGTTCCCCAAAACAGAATACTCAGAGATTGCTCTTGTAAAATATAATATCCAAGATGGCTTGCAGAATGTCCTCCTCTGGTCACCTGAGATTCTCATAGTATCCTCCTTTGAAGCTGAGACAGGAATTTAGCATAGACGGCTACAATACACATCTAAATGTTTATGGCAGTCCCTGGGGCTTCCCCTCTTTTCACTGAGCTAATGAACAAAGGCTTATTCCAGACCCACCATCTCCGGTCCTATTCAGCACTGTGATATGCCTTTTTAATGGTTTAACAATTCATTTACATTTCCCTTATTTTTCTTAAAATAAGCTAGTTGTTTAACCTATGCTGTCCCAGTATCCTCTATTAAAACATATACATTTAATTCTGTTACAATAATACATGTACAGGTTGGAAGTACTACAGCACCAAACAAAAACACACAAGGAAGGCATTTAGATTCAGCACACAGGCATCTCCAGCGGAGAATCAAATTAGGAAACAAGTGCTGTGAGGAAGTAACACTAATCACTGCATCACTTTTCTCCCTAAATTGCTGGCTTTATCCATTTTATATATATATATATATATATATATATATATATATATATATATATATATATATATACCCTAAAAACACATGATGAGAACAACGCATTATATAAACATTCTATTAAATGTTTGGAGTTTTAAAAAATTACTTCTGCTGTCCTTGATGTTGTACATTTGGATTTGAGGGGTGGTGATTTTAAAAACCAGGTAGAAATGAAGGAAGTTGAGTGGCAAATTTGTTTAGCCACTCAACCTCCACCTGGTTTAAATGAAAGTGTGAACATCAAATGTTTTTTAAACTGCAGAAAATCCATTATTTATTCTCCCCCAGATTCAGTAATCTTCCATGCAGGACTAGCTTAGTCTTGCATGGAAGCGACTATTTAGGAGCAGAATGGCAGCACGCCATGCATATT